>NC_083229.1:4374565-4415354 GCF_032191835.1 Heteronotia binoei
AGCAACTCACTGTCGTCCGCTTCCTTCTCCCTCTCTTGCTTCCTTCTGCATCACAGCTTGCTAAGCCAGACATGCTCAATCGCACAGGAGCTACAGAGCAAAGCTCCTCCCTTGGGGAGGAAGTGGGGGAAGGAGAGCTAGGTTTGCCAGGCTCTGTCAATCACACAGCAGAGCTACTGAGCCAAACCTCTCTTCTTTTTGTTGGCTGAGCCTCAACAAGCCATTGAGGTGGATTAGGCTGAATGTATGAGTGTGCCTGTGCTCTTTATAAAATTTATATCTCCCCTACCTGGCATTACATTTTATGACACACATGGCCCAGCTCAGCCCAACAAGGTGAAGATCTGGCCCTCGTAACAAATGAGTTCGACACCACTGCCCTATCCCCCATCTGGTTAGTTTGATTATGCAGCTGGGGACTGGCAACCAGTTCGGGGGCCAAATCAGGCCCCTGGAGGGCTCCACTCAGGCCCCCGAGCCACAGGCTGTCATCTGCTTCCTTCTCCCTATATCTTCCTTCCTTCTGCATCACAGCTTGCTTTGTGAGGCTTACTCAATTGCACAGGAGCTACCGAGCAAAACCTCTATTTTCTCCATTGGCCGAGGCTTCTCCCTTGGGGAGGTACAGCTTGCTTTGCCAGGCTCTCTCGGTCGCACAGCAGAGCTATTAAGCCATGTGTCTCTTCCGTCAATTGACTGAGGCTCTTCTCCCCCACCCCACAAGTCCCTGGGGAAGAAAGGATCGAGCCAGAGCTGCCTTTCCTCAGTTTCCTAGATCCCAGGGGAGAGATACAAAGAAAGCACCTTTAAGACCAACGAGTGCTAACGTTTTAAGCATGTTTTAAGTTTTTTAAAATATATATTCGTGTTTGTCTATGTTCCTTATAAAATTTATATCTCTGCTACATGGCTCGGCCCAGCCAGACATGGCCCGGCCCAACAAGGTCCCTTTTATGTCAGATCTGGCCCTCCTAACAAATGAGTTTGACACCCCTGCAGGTTCTGGATTCAGGAAGAGAAGCGTTTGGCAGCCAGGTGGCGCCAGTGGCATCCTCAAGCCCTGCCTGGGAGGCGGCTGTAGCTGAGACAGAGACTTCAGGAGGGCGTTTCTGGTTGGTTGAAGAGGGAGAGGGGAGGAGCCAGCCAGGAGGCGGGATTGGAAGGGCCGCCTACTTAAGGGAGATCTGTAGCAGGCCACAGCGAGGAAGGACTGCTGCTCAGGCAGCCTGTAAGAGCAGAGGCTAGGGCAGGCAGGGAAGAACATAAGAGAAGCCCTGATGGATCAGGCCAATGGCCCATCCAGTCCAACACTCTGTGTCACAGAAGAACATAAGAGAAGCCCTGTTGGATCAGGCCAGTGGCCCTTCCAGTCCAACACTCTGTGTCACATAAGAACATAAGAGAAGCCATGTTGGATCAGGCCAATGGCCCATCCAGTCCAACACTCTGTGTCACATAAGAACCTAAGAGAAGCCATGTTGGATCAGGCCAGTGGCCCATCCATTCCAACACTCTGTGTCACATAAGAACATAAGAGAAGCCATGTTGGATCAGGCCAGTGGCCCATCCAGTCCAACACTCTGTGTCACATAAGAACATAAGAGAAGCCCTGTTGGATCAGGCCAGTGGCCCCTCCAGTCCAACACTCTGTGTCACATAAGAACATAAGAGAAGCCATGTTGGATCAGGCCAGTGGCCCATCCAGTCCAACACTCTGTGTCACATAAGAACATAAGAGAAGCCCTGTTGGATCAGGCCAGTGGCCCCTCCAGTCCAACACTCTGTGTCACATAAGAACATAAGAGAAGCCCTGTTGGATCAGGCCAGTGGCCCATCCAGTCCAACACTCTGTGTCACATAAGAACATAAGAGAAGCCATGTTGGATCAGGCCAGTGGCCCATCCAGTCCAACACTCTGTGTCACATAAGAACATAAGAGAAGCCCTGTTGGATCAGGCCAGTGGCCCATCCAGTCCAACACTCTGTGTCACATAAGAACATAAGAGAAGCCATGTTGGATCAGGCCAGTGGCCCATCCAGTCCAACACTCTGTGTCACATAAGAACATAAGAGAAGCCATGTTGGATCAGGCCAGTGGCCCCTCCAGTCCAACACTCTGTGTCACATAAGAACATAAGAGAAGCCATGTTGGATCAGGCCAGTGGCCCCTCCAGTCCAACACTCTGGGTCACATAAGAGCATAAGAGAAGCCATGTTGGATCAGGCCAGTGGCCCTTCCAGTCCAACACTCTGTGTCACATAAGAACATAAGAGAAGCCATGTTGGATCAGGCCAATGGCCCATCCAGTCCAACACTCTGTGTCACATAAGAACCTAAGAGAAGCCATGTTGGATCAGGCCAGTGGCCCTTCCAGTCCAACACTCTGTGTCACATAAGAACATAAGAGAAGCCCTGTTGGATCAGGCCAGTGGCCCATCCAGTCCAACACTCTGTGTCACATAAGAACATAAGAGAAGCCATGTTGGATCAGGCCAATGGCCCATCCAGTCCAACACTCTGTGTCACATAAGAACCTAAGAGAAGCCATGTTGGATCAGGCCAGTGGCCCATCCAGTCCAACACTCTGTGTCACAGAAGAACATAAGAGAAGCCCTGTTGGATCAGGCCAGTGGCCCTTCCAGTCCAACACTCTGTGTCACATAAGAACATAAGAGAAGCCATGTTGGATCAGGCCAATGGCCCATCCAGTCCAACACTCTGTGTCACATAAGAACCTAAGAGAAGCCATGTTGGATCAGGCCAGTGGCCCATCCATTCCAACACTCTGTGTCACATAAGAACATAAGAGAAGCCATGTTGGATCAGGCCAGTGGCCCATCCAGTCCAACACTCTGTGTCACATAAGAACATAAGAGAAGCCATGTTGGATCAGGCCAGTGGCCCATCCAGTCCAACACTCTGTGTCACATAAGAACATAAGAGAAGCCCTGTTGGATCAGGCCAGTGGCCCCTCCAGTCCAACACTCTGTGTCACATAAGAACATAAGAGAAGCCATGTTGGATCAGGCCAGTGGCCCATCCAGTCCAACACTCTGTGTCACATAAGAACATAAGAGAAGCCCTGTTGGATCAGGCCAGTGGCCCCTCCAGTCCAACACTCTGTGTCACATAAGAACATAAGAGAAGCCCTGTTGGATCAGGCCAGTGGCCCATCCAGTCCAACACTCTGTGTCACATAAGAACATAAGAGAAGCCATGTTGGATCAGGCCAGTGGCCCATCCAGTCCAACACTCTGTGTCACATAAGAACATAAGAGAAGCCCTGTTGGATCAGGCCAGTGGCCCATCCAGTCCAACACTCTGTGTCACATAAGAACATAAGAGAAGCCATGTTGGATCAGGCCAGTGGCCCATCCAGTCCAACACTCTGTGTCACATAAGAACATAAGAGAAGCCCTGTTGGATCAGGCCAGTGGCCCCTCCAGTCCAACACTCTGTGTCACATAAGAACATAAGAGAAGCCATGTTGGATCAGGCCAATGGCCCATCCAGTCCAACACTCTGTGTCACATAAGAACATAAGAGAAGCCGTGTTGGATCAGGCCAGTGGCCCCTCCATTCCAACACTCTGTGTCACATAAGAACATAAGAGAAGCCATGTTGGATCAGGCCAGTGGCCCCTCCAGTCCAACACTCTGTGTCACATAAGAACATAAGAGAAGCCATGTTGGATCAGGCCAATGGCCCATCCAACCCAACACTCTGTGTCACATAAGAACATAAGAGAAGCCATGTTGGATCAGGCCAGTGGCCCATCCATTCCAACACTCTGTGTCACATAAGAACATAAGAGAAGCCATGTTGGATCAGGCCAGTGGCCCCTCCAGTCCAACACTCTGTGTCACATAAGAACATAAGAGAAGCCATGTTGGATCAGGCCAATGGCCCATCCAGTCCAACACTCTGTGTCACATAAGAACATAAGAGAAGCCGTGTTGGATCAGGCCAGTGGCCCCTCCATTCCAACACTCTGTGTCACATAAGAACATAAGAGAAGCCATGTTGGATCAGGCCAATGGCCCATCCAACCCAACACTCTGTGTCACATAAGAACCTAAGAGAAGCCATGTTGGATCAGGCCAGTGGCCCCTCCAGTCCAACACTCTGTGTCACATAAGAACATAAGAGAAGCCATGTTGGATCAGGCCAGTGGCCCCTCCAGTCCAACACTCTGTGTCACATAAGAACACGAGAGAAGCCATGTTTGATCAGGCCAATGGCCCATCTCGTCCAACACTCTGTGTCACACAGTGGCCAAAAAACCCCAGGTGCCATCAGAAGGTTCACAAGTGGGGCTAGAAGCTCTTCCACCTTGCCCCCCCCCCCAAAGCACCAAGAATACAGAGCATCACTGCCCCAGACAGTGCAAACAGTAAGCTGTGGCTAATAGCCATAGATGGACCTCTGATCCAGATGTTTATCCAATCCCCTCTTGAAGCTGTCTATGCTTGTAGCCACCGCCACCTCCTGCGGCAGTGAATTCCACATGTTAATCACCCTTTGGGTGAAGAAGGACTTCCTTCTATCCGTTTTAACCTGACTGCTCAGCAATTTCATTGAATGCCCACGAGTTCTTGTATTGTGAGAAAGGGAGAAAAGGACCTCTTTCTCTGCCTTCTCCATCCCGTGCAGAATCTTGTAAACCTCTGTCATGTCACCCCACAGTCGATGTTTCTCCAAGCTAAAGAGCCCCAAGCGTTTTAACCTTTCTTCATAGAGAAAGTGTTCCGAACCATTAATCATTCTAGTTGTCCTTTCCAATGCTAGAATATCTGCCATTTCGGAAGGGGTGACGAACTCATTTGTTATGAGGACTGAATCTGACATAAATGAGACCTTGTCGGGCCCGGCCATGTTGGACTGGGCCATGTGTGTACCTATATAAGTTTAGGTAGCAGAGATATAAACTTTATAAAGGATACATAAAAGCTGAGAGAGCTCTGACAGAAGCTCAGTTCTAACCCGACTGCTCAGCAATTTCATCGAATGCCCATGAGTTCTTGTATTGTGAGAAAGGGAGAAAAGGACTTCTTTCTCTACTTTCTCCATCCCGTGCAGAATCTTGCCAATCTCTATCATGTCACCCCGCAGTCGACATTTCTCCAAGCTAAAGAAGAAGACTGCAGATTTATACCCCGCCCTTCTCTCTGAATCAGAGACTCAGCGGTTTACAATCTCCCACAGGGCTTTTTTTTGTTTAGCAGGAATGCACAGGAACGGAGTTCCGGTTAGCTTGGTGTCCGGGGATGTGGCCTAATACGCAAATGAGTTCTACAAAAAAGTCCCTATGTGAAACAATGCTGACATCTGGGGGTGTGGCCTATTATGGAAAGAAGTTCCTGCTGGGCTTTTTCTACAAAAAAGCGCACTGATTTCCTATATCATCTCCCCCCACAACAGACACCCTGTGAGGTGGGTGGGGCTGAGAGGGCTCTCACAGCAGCTGCCCTTTCAAGGACAACCTCTGCCAGAGCTACGGCTGACCCACGGCCATTCCAGCAGCTGCAAGTGAAGGAGTGGGGAATCAAACCCAGTCCTCCCAGATAAGAGTCCACACACTTAATCACTACGCCAAACTGGCTCTCCCCCCACAACAGATACCCTGTGAGGTGGGTGGGGCTGAGAGGGCTCTCACAGCAGCTGCCCTTTCAAGGACAATTCCTATGAGAGCTACGGCTGACCCATGGCCATTCCAGCAGCTGCAAGTGGAGGAATGGGGAATCAAACCCGGTTCTCCCAGATAAGAGTCCACACACTTAACCACTACACCAAACAGGTTCTTGGGAGGGCCAACTTGCAACTCAGGAGACCCATGCAGCTCTTTCACACATGCTGTGCAGCTCCTGGAGGTCAAGGAGGAACTTAATGCAGGCTTCGTGTAGTGGTGAAGTGGGTGAACTCTTATCTGGGAGAACCGGGTTTCGATTCCCTACTCCTCCACTTGTAGCTGCTTGGAATGGTCTTGGGTCAGCCAGAGCTCTCTTATCTGGGAGAACCGGGTTTGATTCCCCGCTCCTCCACTTGCACCAACTGGAATGGCCTTGGGTCAGCCAGAGCTCTCTTATCTGGGAGAACCAGGTCTGATTCCCCGCTCCTCTACTTGCACCTGCTGGAATGGCCTTGGGTCAGCCAGAGCTCTCTTATCTGGGAGAACCAGGTCTGATTCCCCACTCCTCCACTTGCAGCTGCAGGAATGGCCTTGGGTCAGCCAGAGCTCTCTTATCTGGGAGAACTGGGTTTGATTCCCCGCTCCTCCACTTGCACCTGCTGGAATAGCCTTGGGTAAGCCAGAGCTCTCTTATCTGGGAGAACCGGGTTTGATTCCGGGCTCCTCAACTTGCACCAGTTGGAATGGCCTTGGGTCAGCCAGAGCTCTCTTATCTGGGAGAACCAGGTTTGATTCCCCTCTCCTCCACTTGCACCTGCTGGAATGGCCTTGGGTCAGCCAGAGCTCTCTTATCTGGGAGAACCGGGTTTGATTCCCCACTGCTCCACTTGCAGCTGCTGGAATGGCCTTGGGTAAGCCAGAGCTCTCTTATCTGGGAGAACCGGGTTTGATTCCCCGCTCCTCCACTTGCACCAGTTGGAATGGCCTTGGGTCAGCCAGAGCTCTCTTATCTGGGAGAACCGGGTTTGATTCCCCTCTCCTCCACTTGCACCTGCTGGAATGGCCCGGGGGTCAGCCAGAGCTCTCTTATCTGGGAGAACCGGGTTTGATTCCCCACTCCTCCACTTGCAGCTGCTGGAATGGCCTTGGGTAAGCCAGAGCTCTCTTATCTGGGAGAACCGGGTTTGATTCCCCACTCCTCCACTTGCACCTGATGGAATGGCCTTGGGTCAGCCAGAGCTCTCTTATCTGGGAGAACCGGGTTTGATTCCCCGCTCCTCCACTTGCACCTGATGGAACGGCCTTGGGTCAGCCAGAGCTCTCTTATCTGGGAGAACCGGGTTTGATTCCCCGCTCCTGCACTTGCACCTGATGGAATGGCCTTGGGTCAGCCAGAGCTCTCTTATCTGGGAGAACCGGGTTTGATTCCCCACTCCTCCACTTGCACCTGCTGGAATGGCCTTGGGTCAGCCAGAGCTCTCTTATCTGGGAGAACCGGGTTTGATTCCCCGCTCCTCCACTTGCACCTGATGGAATGGCCTTGGGTCAGCCAGAGCTCTCTTATCTGGGAGAACCGGGTTTGATTCCCCGCTTCTCCACTTGCACCTGATGGAATGGCCTTGGGTAAGCCAGAGCTCTCTTATCTGGGAGAACCGGGTTTGATTCCCCGCTTCTCCACTTGCACCTGATGGAATGGCCTTGGGTCAGCCAGAGCTCTCTTATCTGGGAGAACCGGGTTTGATTCCCCACTGCTCCACTTGCAGCTGCTGGAATGGCCTTGGGTAAGCCAGAGCTCTCTTATCTGGGAGAACCGGGTTGGATTCCCCACTCCTCCACTTGCACCTGCTGGAATGGCCTTGGGTCAGCCAGAGCTCTCTTATCTGGGAGAACCGGGTTTGATTCCCTGCTCCTCCACTTGCACCTGATGGAACGGCCTTGGGTCAGCCAGAGCTCTCTTATCTGGGAGAACCGGGTTTGATTCCCCGCTCCTCCACTTGCACCTGATGGAATGGCCTTGGGTCAGCCAGAGCTGTCTTATCTGGGAGAACCGGGTTTGATTCCCCGCTCCTCCACTTGCACCTGCTGGAATGGCCTTGGGTCAGCCAGAGCTCTCTTATCTGGGAGAACCGGGTTTGATTCCCCACTCCTGCACTTGCAGCTGCTGGAATGGCCTTGCGTCAGCCAGAGCTGTCTTATCTGGGAGAATCGGGTTTGATTCCCCGCTGCTCCACTTGCACCTGCTGGAATGGCCTTGGGTCAGCCAGAGCTCTCTTATCTGGGAGAACTGGGTTTGATTCCCCACTCCTCCACTTGCAGCTGCTGGAATGGCCTTGGGTAAGCCAGAGCTCTCTTATCTGGGAGAACCGGGTTTGATTCCCCCCTCCTGCACTTGCACCTGCTGGAATGGCCTTGGGTAAGCCAGAGCTCTCTTATCTGGGAGAACCGGGTTTGATTCCCCATTCCTCCACTTGCACCTGCTGGAATGGCCTTGGATCAGCCAGAGCTCTCTTATCTGGGAGAACCGGGTTTGATTCCCCCCTCCTCCACTTGCACCTGCTGAAATGGCCTTGGGTCAGCCAGAGCTCTCTTATCTGGGAGAACCGGGTTTGATTCCCCACTCCTCCACTTGCACCTGCTGGAATGGCCTTG
Source organism: Heteronotia binoei (assembly GCF_032191835.1). NCBI lineage: Eukaryota > Metazoa > Chordata > Lepidosauria > Squamata > Gekkonidae > Heteronotia > Heteronotia binoei. The sequence goes on from NC_083229.1 coordinate 4,382,845, forward strand.
GGTCAGCCAGAGCTCTCTTATCTGGGAGAACCGGGTTTGATTCCCCACTCCTCCACTTGCACCTGCTGGAATGGCCTTGGATCAGCCAGAGCTCTCTTATCTGGGAGAACCGGGTTTGATTCCCCACTCCTCCACTTGTAGCTGCTGGGATGGCCTTGGGTCAGCCAGAGCTCTCTTATCTGGGAGAACCGGGTTTGATTCCCCACTCCTCCACTTGCAGCTGCTGGAATGGCGTTGGGTCAGCCAGAGCTCTCTTATCTGGGAGAACCGGATTTGATTCCCCCACTCCTCCACTTGCAGCTGCTGGGATGGCCTTGGGTCATCCAGAGCTGGGGCAGCTCCCTTCCAACGCTAGGATTCTCGGCTTGCTTTCCCTCCTTCGGCCGCTAGATGTCGGCCTCCGCCAGCTCTCGGCAGCCCCCCCCCCCTCGCGTCAGCGTTCCCTGCTCGCCCTCCCCCCCTCCCCTCCTTTCCTGCAAGATCCAGGCTGGGTTTTTTCCCCTTCCCTCTCCGGTTCCTTTCGCAGCTCTTTCCGGCCAAGTGTGCGCGCCGCTTCCTCTGGGCGTCCATTGCACCAGCAGCAAGCGCCGCGATCTGAGCCCGCCCCCCCGGGGCTCTCCCCCCGCCTCGGGCGCAGAGGAGCAGAAGGAGGAGGCTGCCCTTCCTTTGCAGCGCTTTGCAAACTTCGCCGCGCCCTGCGGAGCCCGGGCCCCGTTGCGCCCCGACGGCATGCAAGGAGCCGGCCCCCCGGAGGCCCCGCGCCGGCCCTGAGCGCCTTTGCAAGGCGAGGCGCCCTTCCTCGGCCTGCCCATGGCCGCCCCTGCCCCCCCCGCGGCTCCCCGGGCCGGCTAGGGGAGGCTCCCGCCGTCGCTTTTCCTCGACGGAGGCTGTCCCGCCCGCGGCTGCCGGCCCGGGCCATGCGCTGAGGCCTCCATGGCGCTCTCCAGGCTGGCCGGCAGCCTCAACGGCTTCCTGGAGGACGCGGCGCCCTCGGGGCTGCTGGAGCCGGGCGCCGTCGGGGGGGACGCGGGCCGGGTGCTGCGGTGCCTGGAGGCCGGCGCCGTGCTCACCCTCTTCTACCAGAAGAAGTCGCAGCGGCCCGAGCGCAGGACCTTCCAGGTGCGCCTCCCCAGCAGGCAGATCGTCTGGAGCCGCGCCCCCGAGAAGCTGGAAGGCGACGGTGGGTGCTCCCGGCGCGCCCCAAAGGAGGGTCCCCCCCCCCACCGCGGCCTGCGTCTCCTGCCTGGGGGGGGGGGCTTTGCGCGTGCAGCGGGAACCGGGACAGCTCCCCCCCCCCACATGCGCCAGGGGGCAGCGCCCGCAGGGAGGGAAAGCGCACGGGGTGGATTTGGCACGTCTTCTTTCCTGGACGGGGCGCCCGTGCGCGCTGCTCTGGAGCGGCGGGGGGTGGTGGTGGTGTGTGTGTTCAGACGTGCTTCACGCACAGGGCCGCCGAAAATAAACATCGGGTGTTTGAGAGCTGCGAGACAGGAAGGAAGGCGGGCAGACGAGGAGAGGGGGGGAGAGGTAGAAAGAAAGCAACTTTAACACGAGATGCGTTCTCCACGCTGCTGGCTTGGCTGGGTTCGGAGAAGTGATTTAAAGAGGGCGCCTTCCCCCACACAGCCGACGGGATGCTGGGGGCTTCAAGAGGGTGAGGGGTCTGGAGACCAAGCCCTAGGAGGGAAGGTTGAAGGAGCTGGGGATGTTTAGCCTGGAGAGGAGGCGGCTGAGAGGTGATAGGATCGCCATCTTCAAGGCCTTGCAGGGCTGTCCCAGAGGGGATGGGGTGGAATTGTTCTCTGCGGCCCTGGAAGGTAGGACCAGAACCAATGGATTGGAATTAAATCAGAAGAGTTTCCTGCTCAACATGAGGAAGAACTTCCTGACCATTAGAGCGGTTCCTCAGTGGAACAGGCTTCCTCCTTGGGAGGTGGTGGGCTCTGCTTCCTTGGAGGTTTCTAAACAGAGGCTAGAGGGCCATCTGACAGCAATGAAGATCGTGTGAATTTAGGGGGAGGTGTTGGTGAGTTTCCTGCATTGTGCAGGGGGTTGGACTAGATGACCCTGGCGGTCTCTTCCAATTCTGTGATTCTATGACTGTTAAGAGCGATTCCTTAGTGGAACAGGCTTCCTCCTCGGGAGGTGGCGGGCTCTCCTTCCTTGGAGGTTTCTAAACAGAGGCTCGATGGCCATCTGACAGCAATGAGGATCCTGTGAATTTAGGGGGAGGTGTTTGTGAGTTTCCTGCATTGTGCAGGGGGTTGGGCTAGATGACCCTGGAGGTCCCTTCCAACTCTATGATTCCTGACACTTAGAGGGGTTCCTCAGTGTAACAGGCTTCCTCGGGAGGTGGTGGGCTCTCCTTCTTGGAGGTTTTAAACAGAGACTAGATGACCATCTGACAGCGATGAAGATCCTGTGAATTTAGAGGGGAGGTGTTTGTGAGTTTCCTGCATTGTGCAGGAGGTTGGACTAGATGACCCTGGAGGTGTCTTCCAATTTCCAATTCTATGATTCTATGACTGTTAAGAGCGGTTCCTCAGTGGAACAGGCTTCCTCGGGGGGGGGGGGGCTCTCCTTCCTTGGAGATTTTGAAACAGAGGCTGGATGGCCATCTGACAGCGATGAAGATCCTGTGAATTTAGGGGGAGGTCTTTGTGAGTTTCCTGCATTGTGCAGGGGGTTCGACTAGATGACCCTCGAGGTCCCTTCCAATTCTATGGTTCTAAGAGAACTTAAGAGATGCCATGTTGGATCAGCCGCACAATATGTGTGAAAGAGCCGCATCGTGTGGCCACCCCTGCTGTAGAGGAATGGGTCACAGGGGGGCGGAGGGGGGCTGGGGGCCTGGGATGAGTGGGGGTGGTGCTGAGTTCTCTTGGCACTTGTCTGATTGGGTGGGTCACCTCTCCAGGGCGCTTTAGCAGTGGAATACTGGAGGCCCTGCGATGTGACCCCAGCTGTTTGTGGTCTTTCGGGGTGATGGGGAGGAAGCAAAGCGTAGTCATCTCTTGTGCCTTCTGGTGGAAGGATGGAAGACCAGGTGGGCACAATTAACCAGGTTATTGTTGGGGGGGCGGGGGGGGGTGCATCGAGCTTATGACTTGCTCTCGGTAAACGGCAAGAAAAGATGGGGGTAGACCGTTGGAATTGGCCGCCAGAGGAGGTGGTGAGGGCTACAGGGATAAACGGCTTTAAAGGGGGATTGGAGAGAGTCGTGGAGGATAAGTCTGTCAACGGGTACTCGCTACGGGAGCTGAGGGGAACCTCCCCATTCAGAGGTACTAATCCTTTGACTCCCAGAGCCAGGGGGCAACATCTGTGCAAGGCTTCGACTTTTGTGCCCTGTTGCTGGCCCTCCAGAGGAATGGGCTGGACACTGGGTGAGAGAGGAGGCTGGACTAGATGGACCCTCCCTGGTCTGATCCAGCAGGGCTCTTCTGATGTTCTTCTCAGGGGAAGGCCTCGGCCTCTCTGCCCTGTTGCTGACCCTCCAGAGGAACTGGCTGGCCCCTGAGTGAGACAGGATGCTGGACTAGATGGACCCTCCTGGTCTGATCTAGTAGGGCTTGTATGTTCTTATCAGGAGAAGGCCTTGGCCTCTCTGCTCTTTTCTTGGCCCTTCAGAGGAACTGGTTGGCCCCTGTGTGAGACAGGAGGCTGGACTAGATGGACCCTCCCTGGTCTGATACAGCAGGGCTCTTCTGATGTTCTTATGAAGGCCTTGGCCTCTCTGCCCTGTTGTTGGCCCTCCAGATGAACTATTTGGCCACTGTGTGAGACAGGAGGCTGGACTAGATGGACCCTCACTGGTCTGATCCAGCAGGGCTCTTCTGATGTTCTTCTCAGGGGAAGGCCTCGGCCTCTCTGCCCTGTTGTTGGCCCTCCAGAGGAACTGGGTGGCCGCTGTGTGAGACAGGAGGCTGGACTTGATGGACCCTCACTGGTCTGACCCAGCAGGGCTCTTCTGAGGTTCTTCTCAGGGGAAGGCCTCGGCCTCTCTGCCCTGTTGTTGGCCCTCCAGAGGAACTGGGTGGCCACTGTGTGAGCCCGGATGCTGGACTAGAGGGACCCTCCCTGGTCTGACCCAGCAGGGCTCTTCTGATGTTCTTCTCAGGGGAAGGTCTCAGCCTCCATGCCCTGTTGTTGGCAGGGGAGGTCAGCCTGGAAAGCACTTCATGGCACCTTCTCCAACCTTAAAGTGGTATAAACGGGGGATGGCGAGGCTGTGTGTGTGTGGGGGGGGGAACGAGGCTGCGCGGAGGGGTGTGCAGCCCACTTGTAAATGGGCTGCGGACCAGTACCGCGGTTGGTCTAGTGGGGCTGGACTAGGGGGACTCTTCCTGGTCTGACCCAGCAGCACTCTTCTGATGGTCTTATGTCCATGAGTCTTGTGCAGAGTTTGGTTTGTGGTGAATTGGAAGCAGCGGCCACATCTTCTCGACTTTTCTTGAGTTGGAATTCCACTTCTGTTTCCAGGTTAGGATGTGAGGCACTAGGGGAGGGGTGCCAAATTCATTTCTTACAAGGGCTGGATCCGGGCCGGGCCATGCGTGTCAAAAAAGGTTATGCCACGTAGCAGAGACAGAAACTTTACAAAGGACACAGACACAATTAAAGATTTAAAAAAAAAACTTAAAACATACGTAAAAGATGAGCACTCTGGTGGTATTTTGCTGATTTAACCGTTTCTGATAACATAAAATCTGGAGACAATGTTTGGGTGCTTTAGCAATCTTGAGCTCAGGTGGTGTTTAGGTGCGTATCTGTAAGCTGCAAACCTACTTTTGATTTATTGACATTCGTTACAGAAATCTCATGGTCAATGCTTTGAGCCTAAGACCCAGGAGAAAACATGAAATGGCTGGGCATTGCGAGCTTTTGTACATAAGGCACTTCATGTGCTGGTCAGCCAATGAAAAAAAATAGAGGCTTTGCTCTGTACCTCTTGTGCAGTTGAGCAGACCTGTCAAAACAAGCTGTGATGCAGAAGGAAGCAAGACAGACAGAAGGAAGCGGGTGACAGTGAGTTGCTTGCGGGCCTGATAGGAGCCCGCCGGTTGCCTGATCTGGCCTTCGGGCTGCCTGTTTGACACCCCAGCACTAGGGGCTAAGAAGCTGTGGGTCGACCAAGGTCTCCTTGCTTCACCTTGGCAAGCTCCACAACTTCAGCCTTAGTTTTTCTGTCTGTAAAATGGGCTTACTGAAGCTGACATGCACTGTGTAAAGACCAACTCTGTACTGCCTGTTGAGGCTAGGAAGCTCGGCTTTTTTTGAGCAGGAGCACACAGGAACGCAGCGCCAGTTGGCTTGGCATCCGGGGTGTGGCCTAATATGCAAATGAGTTCCTGCTGGGCTTCTCCTACAAAAAAGCCATGTGATGAACAATGGCACCACCAGAGGGTGTGGCCTAATATGCAAATGAGTTCCTGCTGGGCCTTTCCTACAAAAAGCCATATGTTAAACAATGATGATGTCAAAGGGTGTGGCCTAATATGCAAATGAGTCCCTGCTGGGCTTTTCTACAGAAAAAGCTTTGCTGGGAAGTAACCCCCTTGTGGCTTTCTGCAAACTGTGTAAAATGGAATTATTCAGGAGAGCTTTTTTGCACAGGTAAATAGGGTTCTACCGTGGCGCAGAGTGGTAAAGCTGCAGTACTGCAGTCGGAGCCCTCTGCTCACGACCTGAGTTCGATCCCAGCGGAAGCTGGTTCAGGTAGCCGGCTCGAGGTTGACTCAGCCTTCCATCCTTCCGAGGTCGGTAAAATGAGTCCCCAGCTTGCTGGGGGGAAAGCGTAGATGACTGGGGAAGGCAATGGCAAACCACCCCGTAAAAAGTCTGCCGTGAAGCCGTTGTGAAAGCAGCGTCACCCCAGAGTCGGAAATGACTGGTGCTTGCACAGGGGACGACCTTTACCCTTTTACTGGTCAGAAAGCTGAATCGGTAGTGACCGAAGCCAACACTATCGTATTGGTGCCCATGGCTGTAAGTCTGCTTCAGACTAGGACATTTCTGTGCTACTCAAAGTATCGTGTTCTAAAAGTTCATGCTTTGGTTCAGCTGTTAGAGATCTCAGATTTCTGTACTCCAAACTATGGACTGGCACCAATCAAAATACGAATCGCGATTCGTGCCCAAAATAGCCCATTCGTGTGTCATGCCGTTTGCGTTGTTGTCTGTGGGGGATCCTCCGTCCATGCCACGATGTGATCGGCGTGAGGACGTCACCTGGAAATGATGCTGTTGTACCCCGTGCCCGGCGTAATAGCATCACTGCTGGGTGATGTCATCATGCTGGAGATGTTCATGGCGTACTGGTGCTTTCTAGCCCTCCCGAATCAAACAAACCAACAAACCGCAATTTGTTCAGAATTTAAAAAAAAAACACCACAAAACAAAACAAACCACTGATTGGGACAAACCGATGAACCACAAAATGAAACAAACAACCGTTCTTGTGTTCCGTGCCCAGAGAACCAGTTTGATGTAGCGGTTAAGTGTGCAGACTCTTATCTGGGAGTACCGGGTTTGATTCCCCGCTCCTCCACATGCAGCTGCTGGAATGCCCTTGGGCTAGCCATAGCTCTCATAGGAGTTGTCCTTGAAAGGGCAGCTTCTGTGAAAGCTCTCTCAGCCCCACTCACCTCACAGGGTATCTGTTGCGGGGGCAGGGAAGGTAAAGGAGATGGTGACTCTTCTGAGATTCAGAGTATAGAGCGGTATATAAATCCAATGTCGTCTTCTTTTTCATCTCTACTCCCAATTCTATTGCACTGTCTATTGGATGTCCCAACCTGTTGATTGCACACACTGCAATCCATTTTGAATTTTGGTAAATAAAAATAACTGATAATAAATAGCATTATAATATACTGATAATTACATAATAATATTTATAATAGCCAAATAATAATAATGCCCTCCTCCACTGCAGGTATTTGGCTGGACCATCATGTATGTTCTGCAAACTGGCCTCCCCCGGGGCTGAATTAAGTATCCCTTGCTGTTTCCTCTTAGTTCTGCTCTGTCTACAGAGTTTGTATGCTTTCCGGATGCTTTTGTTTCTTGTTTCCTGTTTGGCCTTTAGAACACATGAAGCGGCCTTCCCCAGAATCAGACCCTCAGTCCATTGCAATCAGTATTGCCTACTCAGACTGGCAGCAGATCTCCAGGGTCACAGACTGAGGTCTTTCATATCACCTTCTGCTTAGTCTTTATAACTGCAGATGCCCGGGATTGAACCCGAGACTTTCTGCAGTTTTGGGTGCTTGTGGCGCGTGATTGAGCCCACCAGGGAGGCTAGGCTGGTATCCATGAGGGTGAGTTGGTTCTGGCCTTGTTAGGAGAATTTTGAGAATTTAAGAACCTAAGAGAAGCCTTGTTGGATCAGGCCCGTGGCCCCTCCAGTCCAACACTCTGTGTCACACATAAGAACCTAAGAGAAGCCTTGTTGGATCAGGCCCGTGGCCCATCCAGTCCAACACTCTGTGTCACACATAAGAACCTGAGAGAAGCCATGTTGGATCAGGCCAGTGGCCCATCCAGTCCAACACTCTGTGTCACACATAAGAACCTAAGAGAAGCCATGTTGGATCAGGCTCAGGCCCATCCAGTCCAACACTCTGTGTCACACATAAGAACCTAAGAGAAGCCATGTTGGATCAGGCTCAGGCCCATCCAGTCCAACACTCTGTGTCACACATAAGAACCTAAGAGAAACCATGCTGGATCAGGCCAATGGTCCCTCCAGTCCAACACTCTGTGTCACACATAAGAACCTAAGAGAAGCCATGTTGGATCAGGCCCGTGGCCCATCCAGTCCAACACTCTGTGTTACACATAAGAACCTAAGAGAAGCCATGTTGGATCAGGCCCGTGGCCCCTCCAGTCCAACACTCTGTGTCACACATAAGAACCTAAGAGAAGCCATGTTGGATCAGGCTCGTGGCCCATCCAGTCCAACACTCTGTGTCACACATAAGAACCTAAGAGAAGCCATGCTGGATCAGGCCAATGGCCCATCCAGTCCAACACTCTGTGTCACATAAGAACATAAGAGAAGCCATGCTGGATCAGGCCAATGGCCCATCCAGTCCAACACTCTGTGTCACATAAGAACCTAAGAGAAGCCATGTTGGATCAGGCCAGTGGCTCATCCAGTCCAACACTCTGTGTCACATAAGAACCTAAGAGAAGCCATGTTGGATCAGGCCAGTGGCCCATCCAGTCCAACACTCTGTGTCACATAAGAACATAAGAGAAGCCATGCTGGATCAGGCCAATGGCCCATCCAGTCCAACACTCTGTGTCACATAAGAACCTAAGAGAAGCCATGTTGGATCAGGCCAATGGCCCATCCAGTCCAACACTCGGTGTCACACATAGGAACATAAGAGAAGCCATGTTGGATCAGGCCAATGGCCCATCCAGTCCAACACTCTGTGTCACATAAGAACCTAAGAGAAGCCATGTTGGATCAGGCCAGTGGCTCATCCAGTCCAACACACTGTTTCACACATAAGAACCTAAGAGAAGCCATGTTGGATCAGGCCAGTGGGACACATAAGAATCTAGGAGAAGCCATGTTGGATCAGGCTAATGACCCATCCAGTCCAACACTCTGTGTCACACATAAGAGAAGCCATGTTGGATCAGGCTAATGACCCATCCAGTCCAAAACTCTGTGTCACACATAAGAGAAGCCATGTCAGATCAGGCCAATGGCCCATCCAGTCCAACACTCTTTGTCACACAGTGGCCAAAAAACCAGGTGCCACAGGAGGTCAACCAGTGGGGACAGGACACTAGAAGACCTCCCATTGTGGCCCCGCCCTCCAAGCACCAAGAATACAGAGCATTATTGCTGGGCTAATTCATCGGCCTGGTAGCAAATAATTTCGCCATTGTGACGGAGCAGCTTGACTCTGGCCAGTCTTTTTCCCTGGTACCCTTGAGGTGGGCAGTGTGCCCACATGCGTAGACTCAGTATGAATTCTGAAGGAGGAGGGAAGGGGAGAAGTAGGATCATGTGCCTGGCTGGCTTGAGTCTCCACGGATCTGAACACACTGGAGAAATGGGTAGAATGTGAACGAGATACAATCCAACGAGGATAACTGCAGAGTTCTACGTCTGGGTACCAAAGACAGGAAGCACACATATTGGACGGAGGGGGGGGGGTCCTCTTCTGGGTAGTATTTTGTGTGGACAAGATCTTGGGCTGTGGGGTGGATAGCTCTGCATTAGGTGAAAGATCTCTGCCTGAGATCCTGGAGAGCTGCTGCCAGTCTGAGTAGGCAATACTGACTTTGATGAACCAAGAAGGGTCTGATTCAGTTTAGAAGATGATATTGGATTTATATCCCGCCCTCCACTCTGAAGAGTCTCAGAGCGGCTCACAATCTCCTTTACCTTCCTCCCCCACAACAGACACCCTGTGAAGTGGGTGGGGCTGGAGAGGGCTCTCACAGCAGCTGCCCTTTCAAGGACAACCTCTGCCAGAGCTATGGCTGACCCAAGGCCATACTAGCAGCTGCAAGTGGAGGAGTGGGGAATCCAACCCAGTTCTCCCAGATAAGAGAGCTCAGGCTGACCCAAGGCCATTCCAGCAGGTGCAAGTGGAGGAGTGGGGAATCAAACCCGGTTCTCCCAGATAAGAGTCTGCACACTTAACCACTACACCAAACCGGCTCTCCGGTTTAAGGCAGCTTTTTGTGTGTTCATGTAGAATTTGGGTGTACCCGATGAAACTAACGGGCAATAGAACAAAGTAGGAGTCAAGCATCACCTTTGAGACCCGCAAAGTTTTATTCAGAATGTAAGCTTTCGTGTGCTAGAAGCACACTTCATCAGACAATGGAATGGAATGGCAAACGGTCCTAAATATAGAGAGAGTCGTAGGTGGATTAGTATGCAAAACCCTGAAGATTTTGTTAGTAGATTGAAAGAAGCAGAAGAAGAAGAATTGCAGATTTATACCCCGCCCTTCTTTCTGGATCAGAGACTCAGAGCGGCTTACCATCTCCTATGTCTTCTCCCCCCACAACAGACACCCTGTGAGGTGGGTGGGGCTGAGAGGGCTCTCACAGCAGCTGCCCTTTCAAGGACAACTCCTACGAGAGCTGTGGCTGACCCAAGGCCATGCTAGCAGGTGCAAGTGGAGGAGTGGGGAATCAAACCCGGTTCTCCCAGATAAGAGTCTACGCACTTAACCACTACACCAAACTGGCTCTGTGGCACAATTTGGGGTCTAATGAGCGTTAGTTTATGTTAACTGGGCAATTGATTGGGCTTTCTGAGGACATCTGGTTGGCCATTGTGGGAAACAAGATGGGAGACTGGATGGACTATTGGTCTGATCCTGCACGGCTGTTCTTACGAACCTCCCCGCAGCAGGACGGCTGCAAGAAGGGGGTGATGGTAGAAAGAGATGTCGGCTGAGAGGCCGGGTTCTGAGAGGAGGCTGGGTGGAGGTCTGGGGGAGGGAGAGTTGGAGAAGGCCCAAAGAGAGAAGGGAGTGTGCTGTTTACTGGAAGAAGGTGGATGAGCAACTTCAGAATCTGGGAGGACGTGGGCTGCCTGCTGCCAAAGCAAGGAGGCCCAGTGGGTTGCTGGGGAAAGAGTGCGAGGTTGGATTCTGTACTAAGAGGCTGCAGCGTCTCTGGATTGGGTTTTTTTGGGTTAAAACATGAGTCAGTCACTGAAACTGGGTCCCAACACCCATCGACAGAGTGGTGGAACATGTTATCAGGTCACAGACGATGCTGAAGAGCTGGGATGTCAAATGTGTGGCCTGGGGCCAAATCAGGCCCTCGGGAGGCTCCTAGAAGAAGACTGCAGATTTATACCCCGCCCTTCTCCCTGAATCAGAGACTCAGAGCGGCTCTGGCTCAGAGAGCCAGTTTGGTGTAGTGGTTAAGTGTGCGGACTCTTATCCGGGAGAACCGGGTTTGATTCCCCACTCCTCCACTTGCAACTGCTGGAATGGCCTTGGGTCAGCCAGAGCTCTCTTATCTGGGAGAACCGGGTTTGATTCCCCACTCCTCCACTTGCAGCTGCCGGAATGGCCTTGGGTCAGCCAGAGCTCTCTTATCTGGGAGAACCGGGTTGGATTCCCCCCTCCTCCACTTGCACCTGCTGGAATGGCCTTGGGTCAGCCAGAGCTCTCTTATCTAGGAGAACCGGGTTTGATTCCCCCCTCCTCCACTTGCACCTGCTGGAATGGCCTTGGGTCAGCCAGACCTCTCTTATCTGGGAGAACCGGGTTTGATTCCCCACTCCTCCGCTTGCAGCTGCCGGAATGGCCTTGGGTCAGCCAGAGCTCTCTTATCTGGGAGAACCGGGTTGGATTCCCCCCTCCTCCACTTGCACCTGCTGGAATGGCCTTGGGTCAGCCAGACCTCTCTTATCTGGGAGAACCGGGTTTGATTCCCCACTCCTCCGCTTGCAGCTGCCGGAATGGCCTTGGGTCAGCCAGAGCTCTCTTATCTGGGAGAACCGGGTTTGATTCCCCACTCCTCCACTTGCACCTGCTGGAATGGCCTTGGGTCAGCCTGAGCTCTCTTATCTGGGAGAACCGGGTTTGATTCCCCACTCCTCCACTTGCACCTGCTGGAATGGCCTTGGGTCAGCCAGAGCTCTCTTATCTGGGAGAACCGGGTTTGATTCCCCACTCCTCCGCTTGCAGCTGCCGGAATGGCCTTGGGTCAGCCAGAGCTCTCTTATCTGGGAGAACCGGGTTGGATTCCCCCCTCCTCCACTTGCACCTGCTGGAATGGCCTTGGGTCACCCAGAGCTCTCTTATCTGGGAGAACCGGGTTTGATTCCCCCCTCCTCCGCTTGCAGCTGCCGGAATGGTCTTGGGTCAGCCAGAGCTCTCTTATGTGGGATAACCGGGTTTGATTCCCCACTCCTCCACTTGCACCTGCTGGAATGCCCTTGGGTCAGCCAGAGCTCTCTTATCTGGGAGAACCGGGTTTGATTCCCCGCTCCTCCACTTGCACCTGCTGGGATGGCCTTGGGTCAGCCAGAGCTCTCTTATCTGGGAGAACCGAGTTTGATTCCCCACTCCTCCACCTGCAGCAGCTGGAATGGCCTTGGGTCAGCCAGAGCTCTCTTATCTGGGAGAACCGGGTTGGATTCCCCACTCCTCCACTTGCACCTGCTGGAATGGCCTTGGGTCAGCCAGAGCTCTCTTATCTGGGAGAACCGGGTTTGATTCCCCCCTCCTCCACTTGCACCTGCTGGAATGGCCTTGGGTCAGCCAGAGCTCTCTTATCTGGGAGAACCGGGTTTGATTCCCCACTCCTCCGCTTGCAGCTGCCGGAATGGCCTTGGGTCAGCCAGAGCTCTCTTATCTGGGAGAACCGGGTTGGATTCCCCCCTCCTCCACTTGCACCTGCTGGAATGGCCTTGGGTCACCCAGAGCTCTCTTATCTGGGAGAACCGGGTTTGATTCCCCCCTCCTCCGCTTGCAGCTGCCGGAATGGTCTTGGGTCAGCCAGAGCTCTCTTATGTGGGATAACCAGGTTTGATTCCCCACTCCTCCACTTGCACCTGCTGGAATGCCCTTGGGTCAGCCAGAGCTCTCTTATCTGGGAGAACCGGGTTTGATTCCCCGCTCCTCCACTTGCACCTGCTGGGATGGCCTTGGGTCAGCCAGAGCTCTCTTATCTGGGAGAACCGAGTTTGATTCCCCACTCCTCCACCTGCAGCAGCTGGAATGGCCTTGGGTCAGCCAGAGCTCTCTTATCTGGGAGAACCGGGTTGGATTCCCCACTCCTCCACTTGCACCTGCTGGAATGGCCTTGGGTCAGCCAGAGCTCTCTTATCTGGGAGAACCGGGTTTGATTCCCCCCTCCTCCACTTGCACCTGCTGGAATAGCCTTGGGTCAGCCGGAGCTCTCTTATCTGGGAGAACCGGGTTGGATTCCCCCCTCCTCCACTTGCACCTGCTGGAATGGCCTTGGGTCAGCCAGAGCTCTCTTATCTGGGAGAACCAGGTTGGATTCCCCCCTCCTCCACTTGCACCTGCTGGAATGGCCTTGGGTCAGCCAGAGCTCTCTTATCTGGGAGAACCGGGTTGGATTCCCCCCTCCTCCACTTGCACCTGCTGGAATGGCCTTGGGTCAGCCAGAGCTCTCTTATCTGGGAGAACCGGGTTTGATTCCCCACTCCTCCCCTTGCAGCTGCTGGAATGGCCTTGGGTCAGCCAGAGCTGTCTTATCTGGGAGAACAGGGTTTGATTCCCCACTCCTCCTGCACCTGCTAGCATGGCCTTGGGTCAGCCGTAGCTCTGGCAGAGGTTGTCCTTGAAAGGGCAGCTGCTGTGAGAGCCCTCTCCAGCCCCACCCACCTCACAGGGGTGTCTGTTGTAGTGGAGGAAGGGAAAGGAGATTGTGAGCCGCTCTGAGACTCTTTGGAGTGGAGGGCGGGATATAAATCCAATATCATCTTCATCTTCTTCTTACAATCTCCTATATCTTCTCCCTCCACAACAGACACCCTGTGAGGTGGGTGGGGCTGAGAGAGCTCTCCCAAAAGCTGTTCTTTCAAAGACAACTCTCACAGAGCTATTGCTGATCCAAGGCCATTCCAGCAGGTGCAAGTGGAGGAGTGGGGAATCAAACCTGGTTCTCCCAGATAAGAGTCCGCGCACTTCACCACCACACCAATCTGGCTCTCTCCTATCAGGCCCACGAGCAATTCTGCTTCCTTCTCCCTCTCCCTTGCTTCTTTATGTGTCACAGCTTGCTTTGCCAGGCTTGCTCAACTGCATAGGAGCTACAGAGCAAAGCCTTTATTTTCTCTATTTGTGGAGGCTCCTCCCTTGGGAAGGAGGGAGAGCTTGCTTTGCCAGGCTCTCTCAATCGCACAGCAGAGCTACTGAGCCAAGCCTCTTTTCCTTCTCTTGGCTGAAGCTCCACCCCACCCCCCTCATCCCCCGGGGAGGGAGGGAAAGAGCCAGAGCTTCCTTCGCCCAGTTCCCTCAATCACATGGGAGAGACAAAATCTTTAATCGTGTTTGTCTGTATTTCCGCTACCTGGTATTACATTTTATGGAACACCCGGCCTGGCCCAACAAGGTCTCATTTATGTCAGATCTGCCCCTCATAACAAATGGGTTTGGCACCCCTGCTAGAGTTTTCAAGGCAAGGTACCAAGGACCGGTTTTGTGGAAGTCAATTTTTCCACAGACGAAGGTGGGGTGGGGAGGGGGCAATGGTTTCGGAATGACAATTGTGCGCTTTATTTCTATTCGTTTGGTGTAGTGGTTAAGTGTGCGGGCTCTTATCTGGGAGAACCGGGTTTGATTCCCTACTCCTCCACTTGCAGCTGCTGGAATGGCCTTGGGTCAGCCATGACTCTCGTAGGAGTTGTCCTTGAAAGGGCAGCTTTTGGGAGAGCTCTCTCAGCCCCACCCACCTCACAGGGTGTCTTTTGTGGGGGAGGGAGATAAAGGAGATTGTGAGCCGCTCTGAGACTCAGAGTGGAGGGCAGGATATAAATCCAATGTCGTAGTCGTCTTGCATTGTAATATATAATGAAATAATTATACAACTCACGGCCCAGTCACCAACAGGCCACAACCGGTATCTGGTCCATGGCCCAGGGGTTGGGGACCTCTGTTTTAGACTACAGCTGCTGTTGAAGGGGGCTGATATTACGTGGCATGTGGATTCTGCCCTGCAGTTTATCCTTCGATTCAGCTGCTTCTCCCCACCCCAGCCTCAGAAATGGCCCTTGAAAGCAATGGCTTGCAGTGGTCCCACAGTTCAAGAAGATGAAGAAGATATTGGATTTATATCCCGCCCTCCACTCCGAAGAGTCTCAGAGCAGCTCACAATCGCCTTTACCTTCCTCTCCCACAACAGACACCCTGTGAGGTAGATGAAGATATTGGATTTATATCCCGCCCTCCACTCCGAAGAGTCTCAGAGCAGCTCACAATCTCCTTTACCTTCCTCCCCCACAACAGACACCCTGTGAGGTAGATGAAGATATTGGATTTATATCCTGCCCTCCACTCCGAAGAGTCTTAGAGGGGCTCACAATCTCCTTTCCCTTCCTCCTCCGCAACAGGCACCCTGTGAGGTAGAAGATATTGGATTTATATCCCATCCTTCACTCTGAAGAGTCTCAGAGTGGCTCACAATCTCCTTTACATTCCTCCCCCACAACAGACACCCTGGGAGGTGGGTGGGGCTGGAGAGGGCTCTCACAGCAGCTGCCCTTTCAAGGACAACCTCTGCCAGAGTTATGGCTGACCCATGGCCATTCCAGCAGCTGCAAGTGGAGGAGTGAGGAATCAAACCCGGTTCTCCCAGATAAGAGTCTGTGCACTTAACCACTACACCAACCTGATGCTAATGTGCAAAGGGAGGGCTGCTGCCACATAGAGCAATTATTGGAAAAGCTCTTCCTCGTTGACGTCCGTGTCTGATCATGACATAGACTGCAAGCTGGAACGTGTTATATTTAGGACTGCATTTGACTAATTTAGGGTTTTTTTAAAAAAAAATTATTGGCAATCCTAATTGAGATTTTAATTTGTGATCTTTTCATGCATTTTCGGTCCTGGTTATTGGTTTTAATTTTTAAGCTTTTTGTAATCTAATTTTCATGATTATTGTTTGTTTACATTATCAGCCACCTTGTGTTTTGCAAGGTGGAAAGGTGGCAGATAAATGGTTTAGAAATTAAAGACATGCGAGTAGATCGGAGAGAACTGTTTCGTTAAGGGCTCTTGATCGACCTCTGAAAGAGTTTCATAGTCCCTTTAGTAATTTCTCTTGCACTTGGTCCCGCATCACAAATCCTTAATTTTTAAATATTAGCTGTATGCATCTTTTCCTCCACTGTGATGTGTTGATTAGGGTGTATGATTAGTACCTCGGTTCTGACCTTGACTTGGTTATGAAGCTTAGAGTCATAGAATCATAGAGTTGGAAGGGGCCTCCAGGGTCATCTAGTCCAACCCCCTGCACAATGCAGGAAACTCACAAACACCTCCCCCTAAATTCACAGGATCTTCATCGCTGTCAGATGGCCATCTAGCCTCTGTTTAAAAACCTCCAAGAAAGGAGAGCCCACTACCTCCCGAGGAAGCCTGTTCCACTGAGGAACCGCTCTAACGGTCAGGAAGTTCTTCCTAATGTTGAGCCAGAAACTCTTTTGATTTAATTTTAATCCATTGGTTCTGATCCTACCTTCTCGGGCCACAGAAAACAATTCCACCCCGTCCTCTTTATGAGAGCCCTTCAAGTGCTTGAAGATAGTGATCCTATCAGCTTTCAGCTGCCTCCTCTCCAGGCTAAACATGCCCAGCTCCTTCAACCTTTCCTCGTAGGACTTGGTCTCCAGACCCCTCACCATCTTCGTCACCCTCCTCTGGACCTGTTCCAGCTTGTCTAGATCCTTCTTAAAATGTGATGCCCAAAACGGAACACAGTACTCTTGGCAAGGTCTTACTGGTTGACCTTTGACCAGACGCTGTCTCTTTTGGCCTAGTAGGACTACTGTAAGGATAAAATGAGGAACCGCATTTACCACTCTGAGCTCCGTGGAAGAAAAGGCTAGAAATGTACTGGAACCAGCTTCCAGAGTCATGTGAAGCTGCCTTCTGCTGAATCAGGCCCTTCATTCATCAGTGTTTACTACTCAGACTGGCAGCAGCTCTCCAGGGTCTCAGGCAGAGGTCTTTTCTCCATCACCTACTTGCCTCGTTCCTTTTAACTGGAGATGCTGCTGGGGATTGAACCTGGGACTTTCTGCATGCCAAACAGATGCTCTACCACTGAGCCACGGCCCCTCCCTGCTGCCTTGCAGTGCCCTGACTCAGCTCCCTCTCCACCCCTGCTGTTTGTTCATTTACATAGGTCTCTCAGGTCTCAGACAGAGGTCTTCTCACATCACCTCCTGCCTGGTTCCTTTTAACTGGAAATGCCGGGGATTGAACGTGGGACCTTCTGCATGTCAGACTGATACTCTACTACTGAGCCGTGGCCCCTCCCTGCTGCCTTGCAGCGCCCTGACTCAGCTCCCTCTCCACCCCTGCTGTTTGTTCATTTACATAGGTCTCTCAGGTCTCAGGCAGAGGTCTTCTCACATCACCTCCTGCCTGGTTCCTTTTAACTGGAAATGCCGGGGATTGAACGTGGGACCTTCTGCATGTCAGACTGATACTCTACTACTGAGCCGTGGCCCCTCCCTGCGGCCTTGCAGCGCCCTGACTCAGCTCCCTCTCCACCCCTGCTCTTTGTTTTTTTACAGCCTTCTGCTACGAACTGTTATGAAGTATGCATTTCGCAGTTAGTTGGCTACTCCCAAATTCCAGCGGAGTCCTGACTTTGTCTTCAGTTCCCAACATGCTGGAGAGGGCTGGTAAAGGGCCACGCTCCCTTCCCCGAGTTGTCTCAATTTCACATGTGGGTGAGCCGGTCCTTACAAGATGGATTGCTTCCGGAGTTCTTGGCGGGCACAGGCTGAGGCTTTTGCTCCTGCTGGGATCTTGCTTGGACCAGCGTTTGTCGAGCCGATTAGAGAATCCTGCCGTAATAACACTTACTCTCTTTCGAGTTGCATCCGCTGTGTCTTCTGCTGTGGCTATTATGTTTTGTTTAATGTCAGGTAATGATGTGGTGGATTGCAGTCTAGGGAGCTTAGTGGGCCTACAAGGGACTGAGGAAGGCCCGCCAGGGAGGTGCTGTGGCCACTTCCTCTCCCACTTAATAGTTTAAAAGATGGATTTCCGGGTTGGCACTTGGAAGCCTAGTGCACAAACCTCTCGGGTGCCATAGGAAGGCAATAGCATTTCCCCCAAAATACCATCCAGACAGACTATTCTTTCTCTCTTTCCACCCGCTTCCATACTTTAATTCCACTTCTGAAAGTGGGCAAAACAGATGTGAATTCCACAGCCAGGATAACGTGGGTCACGAGGATGGTGTTTTCCAAGTCAGGCTGAACACCCCAGTTACAAGAAGAGGCCCCTTCTTTGTACAATCGACTTTCTTGATGTAGTGCCAAGCAGTTAAGCACCGTGCTTTGCTTTAGGGAGGGGCTGTTGCTCAGTGGTAGAACATCTGCTTTGAATGCAGAAGGTCCCAGGTTCAATCCCCGGCAACATCTCCAGAACCAGTTTGGTATAGTGGTTAAGTGCGCGGACTCTTATATGGGAGAAACGGGTTTGATTCCCCACTCCTCCACTTGAAGCTGCTGGAATGGCCTTGGGTTAGCCATAGCTCTCGCAGAGCTGTCCTTGAAAGGGCAGTTTCTGTCAGAGCTCTCTCAGCCCCACCCACTTCACAGGGTGTCTGTTGTGGGGGGGAGAAGATATAGGAGATTGTAAGCCGCTCTGAGTCTCTGATTCAGAGAGAAGGAACGGAAAGGTCCCCTGTTCAAGCACCAGTTGTTTCCAACTCTGGGGTGACATTGCTTTCGCAACGTTTTCACGGCAGACTTTTTACGGGCTGGTTTGCCATTGCCTTCCTCAGTCTTTTACACTTTCCCCCCAGCAAACTAGGTACTCATTTTACCAACCTCGGAAGGATGGAAGGCTGAGTCAACCTTGGGCCAGCTACCTGAACCAGCTTTCGCTGGGATAGAACTCAGGTCGTGAGCAGAGAGTTCAGATCACAGTACTGCAGTACGGCTGCTTTGCCACTCTGTGCCACGGGCCGCTTCAGAGAGAAGGGTGGGGTATAAATCTGCAGTCTTTTTGTTCTTCTTAAATGATTTGGCAGTAGGTGTTGGGAAAGCTGCTGCCAGTCTGAGTAGGCTATACCAGGGAGGGAGGGAGGAGGGCAAATAGATGGGGAGGGAGTGGTAGAAAAAAAGCAACTTTAACTTTAAATGCATTCTCCAAGCCACCGTCTGGCTCGGCTTGAAGAAGTGCTTTAAAGAGACAAATGCCTTCTCCAAGCCAGCCGACAGAGCGGCGGGGGCTTCAAGAGCCACACAATATGTGTGAAAGAGCCACACGTGGCTCCCGAGCCACAGTTTTGCCACCCCTGGGCTACTCTGACCTCAGTGGAATGACGCTCTGGTTCAGTGTAAGGCAAGTTCATGTGCTTTTGTCTTTGCGTGCTGTCTTATGCGGAAGCTTGGACGAAGCTTACAAGAAACTCATCAGCTGTAAAAGAAAGGGATTAGGGCTTGAAATTTGCTCCCCCCCCCCCCCCGGTCACCCATGACTGGCTTTGTTCTGCCTCCGCTGCATTTGTATTATTCCTTGGGAAGCCAGATTTCCCGGTTGTCAGACGGATCTGACCTTTCTGCTTGTCCGGCTTCAGCGGTCGGCTTCCTTCTGAACAGTCCGCCTTCCAATCCCCTCCCCATTTTATTTTTAACAGGCACTTTTAAATCCTGTGACCAGAGGGTTTATCTGAAAGCTGACGGCCTTTCTGTCCATCTCTTGATGTGTTTATTAGCTGGACGGACAAGCAAGAAAAGGTGTCTTATGCGAGCGAGCCATTCCAGGCTGGTCAGTTTGGTATTGCGTTACTGTAGCTTACCCTGGCCTCTTCAGGCCGAAAAAGAGTTTCTTGAAAAGAGAGTGAGAAACGCAACCAGTATTGGTTTTTCTGGTTGGGACAGGTTGTCGCTGAGAGACAGCTGCGTTCTTTTGGTTTTGCCCTAGCTGTGATGACGAGGATGAAGACGATGACATCAGATTTATATCTCGCTCTCCACTCCGAGTCTCAGAGCGGCTCACAATCTCCTTTCCCTTCCTCCCCCACAACAGACACCCTGTGAGGTGGGTGGGGCTGAGCGAGCTCTCCCAGAAGCTGCCCTTTCAAGGCCAGAGACTCAGAGCGGCTCACAATCTCCTTTACTTTCCTCCCCCACAACAGACACCCTGTGAGGTAGATGAAGATATTGGATTTATATCCCGCGCTCCACTCCAAAGCGTCTCAGAGAGGCTCACAATCTCCTTTCCCTTCCTGCCCCACAACAGACACCCTGTGAAGTGGGTGGAGCTGAGAGAACTCTCCCCAGAAGCTGCCCTTTCAAGGACAACCTCTGCCAGAGCTCTGGCTGACCCAAGGCCATTCCAGCAGCTGCAAGTGGAGGAGTGGGGTATCAAACCCGGTTTTCCCAGATAAGAGTCCGCACACTTAACCACCACACCAAACTGGCTCTCATCCGTTGATCTATCTGTCTCGTTTCTCCCCTAACAGGGACGCAAGTTTTGCTTAACAAAGTTTTATTCAGAATGTAAGCTTTTGTGTACACCAAGCATACTTCTTCGGACGATGAGTCAGGTACAGTGAGCAGAGCTACACAGAGCTGGTTGGCAGTGGTTTAGAATGCAAAATGGTACGAATTTAAGATCCAATGGCAGAATAGTAAAATCAACAAATAGGTAGCATGAGCATGAGAATAAAATGTCAAAATGGGAGAATGTCTGCTAATCACCCTACTGTTGATAAGCCTGAGCCAAAATGAGGGCATTTCTTTCTCAGAGGCTGGATGGGAAAAACCACTTAGTCTGTGCCCTAAATGGACTGTGTGGCATGACTCCCCATGGTGTTTCTCGTGGTAACCCATCCACACATTCTGGTCACCCCTAGATGTTGGAAGCGACAAACCATGAGCATGCACACTTTTGGAAGCCAACTCCTGAAAAACAGGGGCTCCGCTGCCGAATTGGGAATCTTTTTTATTATTGGAGAGCCAGTTTGGTGTCGTGGTTAAGTGTCCGGACTCATCTGGGAGAACCAGTTTTGATTCCCCACTCCTCCGCTTGCACCTGCTGGAATGGCCTTGGGTCAGCCATAGCTCTGGCAGAGGTTGTCCTTGAAAGGGCAGCTGCTGTGAGAGCCCTCTCCAGCCCCACCCACCTCACAGGGTGTCTGTTGTGGGAGAGGAAGGGAAAGGAGATTGTGAGCCGCTCTGAGACTCTTCGGAGTGGAGGGCGGGATATAAATCCAATATCTTCATCTACCTCACAGGGTGTCTGTTGTGGGGGAGGAAGGGAAAGGAGATTGTGAGCCACTCTGAGTCTCTGATTCAGAGAGAAGGAACAGAAAGGTCCCCTGTTCAAGTACCAGTTGTTTCCAACTCTGGGGTGACATTGCTTTCGCAACGTTTTCACGGCAGACTTTTTACGGGCTGGTTTGCCATTGCCTTCCTCAGTCTTTTACACTTTCCCCCCAGCAAACTAGGTACTCATTTTACCAACCTCGGAAGGATGGAGGGCTGAGTCAGCCTTGGGCCAGCTACCTGAACCAGCTTTCGCTGGGATAGAACTCAGGTCATGAGCAGAGAGTTCAGATCACAGTACTGCAGTACGGCTGCTTTGCCACTCTGTGCCATGGGCCGCTTCAGAGAGAAGGGTGGGGTATAAATCTGCAGTCTTTTTGTTCTTCTTAAATGATTTGGCAGTAGGTGTTGGGAAAGCTGCTGCCAGTCTGAGTAGGCTATACCAGGGAGGGAGGGAGGAAGGCAAATAGATGGGGAGGGAGTGGTAGAAAAAAAGCAACTTTAACTTTAAATGCATTCTCCAAGCCACCGTCTGGCTCGGCTTGAAGAAGTGCTTTAAAGAGACAAATGCCTTCTCCAAGCCAGCCGACAGAGCGGCGGGGGCTTCAAGAGCCACACAATATGTGTGAAAGAGCCACACGTGGCTCCCGAGCCACAGTTTTGCCACCCCTGGGCTACTCTGACCTCAGTGGAATGACGCTCTGGTTCAGTGTAAGGCAAGTTCATGTGCTTTTGTCTTTGCGTGCTGTCTTATGCGGAAGCTTGGACGAAGCTTACAAGAAACTCATCAGCTGTAAAAGAAAGGGATTAGGGCTTGAAATTTGCTCCCCCCCCCCCCGTCCCCCGTGACTGGCTTTGTTCTGCCTCCGCTGCATTTGTATTATTCCTTGGGAAGCCAGATTTCCCGGTTGTCAGACGGATCTGACCTTTCTGTTTGTCCGGCTTCAGCGGTCGGCTTCCTTCTGACCAGCCCCCCTTCCAATCCCCTCCCCATTTAGGCACTTTTAAATCCTGTGACCAGAGGGTTTATCTGAAAGCCGACGGCCTTTCTGTCCACCTCTTGATGTGTTTATTAGCTGGACGGACAAGCAAGAAAAGGTGTCTTATGCGAGCGAGCCATTCCAGGCTGGTCAGTTTGGTATTGCGTTACTGTAGCTTACCCTGGCCTCTTCAGGCCGAAAAAGAGTTTCTTGAAAAGAGAGTGAGAAACGCAACCAGTATTGGTTTTTCTGGTTGGAACAGGTTGTCACTGAGAGACAGCTGCGTTCTTTTGGTTTTGCCCTAGCTGTGATGACGAGGATGAAGACGATGACATCAGATTTATATCTCACTCTCCACTCCGAGTCTCAGAGCGGCTCACAATCTCCTTTCCCTTCCTCCCCCACAACAGACACCCTGTGAGTTGGGTGGGGCTGAGAGAGCTCTCCCAGAAGCTGCCCTTTCAAGGCCAGAGACTCAGAGCGGCTCACAATCTCCTTTACTTTCCTCCCCCACAACAGACACCCTGTGAGGTAGATGAAGATATTGGATTTATATCCCGCGCTCCACTCCAAAGCGTCTCAGAGAGGCTCACAATCTCCTTTCCCTTCCTGCCCCACAACAGACACCCTGTGAAGTGGGTGGAGCTGAGAGAACTCTCCCCAGAAGCTGCCCTTTCAAGGACAACCTCTGCCAGAGCTCTGGCTGACCCAAGGCCATTCCAGCAGCTGCAAGTGGAGGAGTGGGGTATCAAACCCGGTTTTCCCAGATAAGAGTCCGCACACTTAACCACCACACCAAACTGGCTCTCATCCGTTGATCTATCTGTCTCGTTTCTCCCCTAACAGGGACGCAAGTTTTGCTTAACAAAGTTTTATTCAGAATGTAAGCTTTTGTGTACACCAAGCATACTTCTTCGGACGATGAGTCAGGTACAGTGAGCAGAGCTACACAGAGCTGGTTGGCAGTGGTTTAGAATGCAAAATGGTACGAATTTAAGATCCAATGGCAGAATAGTAAAATCAACAAATAGGTAGCATGAGCATGAGAATAAAATGTCAAAATGGGAGAATGTCTGCTAATCACCCTACTGTTGATAAGCCTGAGCCAAAATGAGGGCATTTCTTTCTCAGAGGCTGGATGGGAAAAACCACTTAGTCTGTGCCCTAAATGGACTGTGTGGCATGACTCCCCATGGTGTTTCTCGTGGTAACCCATCCACACATTCTGGTCACCCCTAGATGTTGGAAGCGACAAACCATGAGCATGCACACTTTTGGAAGCCAACTCCTGAAAAACAGGGGCTCCGCTGCCGAATTGGGAATCTTTTTTATTATTGGAGAGCCAGTTTGGTGTCGTGGTTAAGTGTCCGGACTCATCTGGGAGAACCAGTTTTGATTCCCCACTCCTCCGCTTGCACCTGCTGGAATGGCCTTGGGTCAGCCATAGCTCTGGCAGAGGTTGTCCTTGAAAGGGCAGCTGCTGTGAGAGCCCTCTCCAGCCCCACCCACCTCACAGGGTGTCTGTTGTGGGAGAGGAAGGGAAAGGAGATTGTGAGCCGCACTGAGACTCTTCGGAGTGGAGGGCGGGATATAAATCCAATATCTTCATCTACCTCACAGGGTGTCTGTTGTGGGGGAGGAAGGGAAAGGAGATTGTGAGCCGCTCTGAGTCTCTGATTCAGAGAGAAGGAACAGAAAGGTCCCCTGTTCAAGTACCAGTTGTTTCCAACTCTGGGGTGACATTGCTTTCGCAACGTTTTCACGGCAGACTTTTTACGGGCTGGTTTGCCATTGCCTTCCTCAGTCTTTTACACTTTCCCCCCAGCAAACTAGGTACTCATTTTACCAACCTCGGAAGGATGGAGGGCTGAGTCAGCCTTGGGCCAGCTACCTGAACCAGCTTTCGCTGGGATAGAACTCAGGTCATGAGCAGAGAGTTCAGATCACAGTACTGCAGTACGGCTGCTTTGCCACTCTGTGCCATGGGCCGCTTCAGAGAGAAGGGTGGGGTATAAATCTGCAGTCTTTTTGTTCTTCTTAAATGATTTGGCAGTAGGTGTTGGGAAAGCTGCTGCCAGTCTGAGTAGGCTATACCAGGGAGGGAGGGAGGAAGGCAAATAGATGGGGAGGGAGTGGTAGAAAAAAAGCAACTTTAACTTTAAATGCATTCTCCAAGCCACCGTCTGGCTCGGCTTGAAGAAGTGCTTTAAAGAGACAAATGCCTTCTCCAAGCCAGCCGACAGAGCGGCGGGGGCTTCAAGAGCCACACAATATGTGTGAAAGAGCCACACGTGGCTCCCGAGCCACAGTTTTGCCACCCCTGGGCTACTCTGACCTCAGTGGAATGACGCTCTGGTTCAGTGTAAGGCAAGTTCATGTGCTTTTGTCTTTGCGTGCTGTCTTATGCGGAAGCTTGGACGAAGCTTACAAGAAACTCATCAGCTGTAAAAGAAAGGGATTAGGGCTTGAAATTTGCTCCCCCCCCCCCCCCGTCCCCCGTGACTGGCTTTGTTCTGCCTCCGCTGCATTTGTATTATTCCTTGGGAAGCCAGATTTCCCGGTTGTCAGACGGATCTGACCTTTCTGTTTGTCCGGCTTCAGCGGTCGGCTTCCTTCTGACCAGCCCCCCTTCCAATCCCCTCCCCATTTAGGCACTTTTAAATCCTGTGACCAGAGGGTTTATCTGAAAGCCGACGGCCTTTCTGTCCACCTCTTGATGTGTTTATTAGCTGGACGGACAAGCAAGAAAAGGTGTCTTATGCGAGCGAGCCATTCCAGGCTGGTCAGTTTGGTATTGCGTTACTGTAGCTTACCCTGGCCTCTTCAGGCCGAAAAAGAGTTTCTTGAAAAGAGAGTGAGAAACGCAACCAGTATTGGTTTTTCTGGTTGGAACAGGTTGTCACTGAGAGACAGCTGCGTTCTTTTGGTTTTGCCCTAGCTGTGATGACGAGGATGAAGACGATGACATCAGATTTATATCTCACTCTCCACTCCGAGTCTCAGAGCGGCTCACAATCTCCTTTCCCTTCCTCCCCCACAACAGACACCCTGTGAGTTGGGTGGGGCTGAGAGAGCTCTCCCAGAAGCTGCCCTTTCAAGGCCAGAGACTCAGAGCGGCTCACAATCTCCTTTACTTTCCTCCCCCACAACAGACACCCTGTGAGGTAGATGAAGATATTGGATTTATATCCCGCGCTCCACTCCAAAGCGTCTCAGAGAGGCTCACAATCTCCTTTCCCTTCCTGCCCCACAACAGACACCCTGTGAAGTGGGTGGAGCTGAGAGAACTCTCCCCAGAAGCTGCCCTTTCAAGGACAACCTCTGCCAGAGCTCTGGCTGACCCAAGGCCATTCCAGCAGCTGCAAGTGGAGGAGTGGGGTATCAAACCCGGTTTTCCCAGATAAGAGTCCGCACACTTAACCACCACACCAAACTGGCTCTCATCCGTTGATCTATCTGTCTCGTTTCTCCCCTAACAGGGACGCAAGTTTTGCTTAACAAAGTTTTATTCAGAATGTAAGCTTTTGTGTACACCAAGCATACTTCTTCGGACGATGAGTCAGGTACAGTGAGCAGAGCTACACAGAGCTGGTTGGCAGTGGTTTAGAATGCAAAATGGTACGAATTTAAGATCCAATGGCAGAATAGTAAAATCAACAAATAGGTAGCATGAGCATGAGAATAAAATGTCAAAATGGGAGAATGTCTGCTAATCACCCTACTGTTGATAAGCCTGAGCCAAAATGAGGGCATTTCTTTCTCAGAGGCTGGATGGGAAAAACCACTTAGTCTGTGCCCTAAATGGACTGTGTGGCATGACTCCCCATGGTGTTTCTCGTGGTAACCCATCCACACATTCTGGTCACCCCTAGATGTTGGAAGCGACAAACCATGAGCATGCACACTTTTGGAAGCCAACTCCTGAAAAACAGGGGCTCCGCTGCCGAATTGGGAATCTTTTTTATTATTGGAGAGCCAGTTTGGTGTCGTGGTTAAGTGTCCGGACTCATCTGGGAGAACCAGTTTTGATTCCCCACTCCTCCGCTTGCACCTGCTGGAATGGCCTTGGGTCAGCCATAGCTCTGGCAGAGGTTGTCCTTGAAAGGGCAGCTGCTGTGAGAGCCCTCTCCAGCCCCACCCACCTCACAGGGTGTCTGTTGTGGGAGAGGAAGGGAAAGGAGATTGTGAGCCGCACTGAGACTCTTCGGAGTGGAGGGCGGGATATAAATCCAATATCTTCATCTACCTCACAGGGTGTCTGTTGTGGGGGAGGAAGGGAAAGGAGATTGTGAGCCGCTCTGAGTCTCTGATTCAGAGAGAAGGAACAGAAAGGTCCCCTGTTCAAGTACCAGTTGTTTCCAACTCTGGGGTGACATTGCTTTCGCAACGTTTTCACGGCAGACTTTTTACGGGCTGGTTTGCCATTGCCTTCCTCAGTCTTTTACACTTTCCCCCCAGCAAACTAGGTACTCATTTTACCAACCTCGGAAGGATGGAGGGCTGAGTCAGCCTTGGGCCAGCTACCTGAACCAGCTTTCGCTGGGATAGAACTCAGGTCATGAGCAGAGAGTTCAGATCACAGTACTGCAGTACGGCTGCTTTGCCACTCTGTGCCATGGGCCGCTTCAGAGAGAAGGGTGGGGTATAAATCTGCAGTCTTTTTGTTCTTCTTAAATGATTTGGCAGTAGGTGTTGGGAAAGCTGCTGCCAGTCTGAGTAGGCTATACCAGGGAGGGAGGGAGGAAGGCAAATAGATGGGGAGGGAGTGGTAGAAAAAAAGCAACTTTAACTTTAAATGCATTCTCCAAGCCACCGTCTGGCTCGGCTTGAAGAAGTGCTTTAAAGAGACAAATGCCTTCTCCAAGCCAGCCGACAGAGCGGCGGGGGCTTCAAGAGCCACACAATATGTGTGAAAGAGCCACACGTGGCTCCCGAGCCACAGTTTTGCCACCCCTGGGCTACTCTGACCTCAGTGGAATGACGCTCTGGTTCAGTGTAAGGCAAGTTCATGTGCTTTTGTCTTTGCGTGCTGTCTTATGCGGAAGCTTGGACGAAGCTTACAAGAAACTCATCAGCTGTAAAAGAAAGGGATTAGGGCTTGAAATTTGCTCCCCCCCCCCCCCCGTCCCCCGTGACTGGCTTTGTTCTGCCTCCGCTGCATTTGTATTATTCCTTGGGAAGCCAGATTTCCCGGTTGTCAGACGGATCTGACCTTTCTGTTTGTCCGGCTTCAGCGGTCGGCTTCCTTCTGACCAGCCCCCCTTCCAATCCCCTCCCCATTTAGGCACTTTTAAATCCTGTGACCAGAGGGTTTATCTGAAAGCCGACGGCCTTTCTGTCCACCTCTTGATGTGTTTATTAGCTGGACGGACAAGCAAGAAAAGGTGTCTTATGCGAGCGAGCCATTCCAGGCTGGTCAGTTTGGTATTGCGTTACTGTAGCTTACCCTGGCCTCTTCAGGCCGAAAAAGAGTTTCTTGAAAAGAGAGTGAGAAACGCAACCAGTATTGGTTTTTCTGGTTGGAACAGGTTGTCACTGAGAGACAGCTGCGTTCTTTTGGTTTTGCCCTAGCTGTGATGACGAGGATGAAGACGATGACATCAGATTTATATCTCACTCTCCACTCCGAGTCTCAGAGCGGCTCACAATCTCCTTTCCCTTCCTCCCCCACAACAGACACCCTGTGAGTTGGGTGGGGCTGAGAGAGCTCTCCCAGAAGCTGCCCTTTCAAGGCCAGAGACTCAGAGCGGCTCACAATCTCCTTTACTTTCCTCCCCCACAACAGACACCCTGTGAGGTAGATGAAGATATTGGATTTATATCCCGCGCTCCACTCCAAAGCGTCTCAGAGAGGCTCACAATCTCCTTTCCCTTCCTGCCCCACAACAGACACCCTGTGAAGTGGGTGGAGCTGAGAGAACTCTCCCCAGAAGCTGCCCTTTCAAGGACAACCTCTGCCAGAGCTCTGGCTGACCCAAGGCCATTCCAGCAGCTGCAAGTGGAGGAGTGGGGTATCAAACCCGGTTTTTCCCAGATAAGAGTCCGCACACTTAACCACCACACCAAACTGGCTCTCATCCGTTGATCTATCTGTCTCGTTTCTCCCCTAACAGGGACGCAAGTTTTGCTTAACAAAGTTTTATTCAGAATGTAAGCTTTTGTGTACACCAAGCATACTTCTTCGGACGATGAGTCAGGTACAGTGAGCAGAGCTACACAGAGCTGGTTGGCAGTGGTTTAGAATGCAAAATGGTACGAATTTAAGATCCAATGGCAGAATAGTAAAATCAACAAATAGGTAGCATGAGCATGAGAATAAAATGTCAAAATGGGAGAATGTCTGCTAATCACCCTACTGTTGATAAGCCTGAGCCAAAATGAGGGCATTTCTTTCTCAGAGGCTGGATGGGAAAAACCACTTAGTCTGTGCCCTAAATGGACTGTGTGGCATGACTCCCCATGGTGTTTCTCGTGGTAACCCATCCACACATTCTGGTCACCCCTAGATGTTGGAAGCGACAAACCATGAGCATGCACACTTTTGGAAGCCAACTCCTGAAAAACAGGGGCTCCGCTGCCGAATTGGGAATCTTTTTTATTATTGGAGAGCCAGTTTGGTGTCGTGGTTAAGTGTCCGGACTCATCTGGGAGAACCAGTTTTGATTCCCCACTCCTCCGCTTGCACCTGCTGGAATGGCCTTGGGTCAGCCATAGCTCTGGCAGAGGTTGTCCTTGAAAGGGCAGCTGCTGTGAGAGCCCTCTCCAGCCCCACCCACCTCACAGGGTGTCTGTTGTGGGAGAGGAAGGGAAAGGAGATTGTGAGCCGCTCTGAGACTCTTCGGAGTGGAGGGCGGGATATAAATCCAATATCTTCATCTACCTCACAGGGTGTCTGTTGTGGGGGAGGAAGGGAAAGGAGATTGTGAGCCGCTCTGAGACTCTTCGGAGTGGAGGGCGGGATATAAATCCAATATCTTCTTCAACCTCACAGGGTGTCTGTTGTGGGGGAGGAAGGTAAAGGAGATTGTGAGCCGCTCTGAGACTCTTCGGAGTGGAGGTCAGGATATAAATCCAATATCTTCATCTACCTCACAGGGGGTCTGTTGTGGGGGGGGGGAGGTAAAGGAGATTGTGAGCCGCTCTGAGACTCTTCGGAGTGGAGGGCAGGATATAAATCCAATATCTTCATCTACCTCACAGGGTGTCTGTTGTGGGGGAGGAAGGGAAATGAGATTGTGAGCCACTCTGAGGCTCTTCGGAGTGGAGGGCGGGATATAAATCCAATATCTTCATGTACCCCACAGGGTGTCTGTTGTGGGGGAGGAAGGGAAAGGAGATTGTGAGCCGCTCTGAGACTCTTCCGAGTGGAGGGCAGGATATAAATCCAATATCTTCATCTACCTCACAGGGTGTCTGTTGTGGGGGAGGAAGGGAAAGGAGATTGTGAGCCGCTCTGAGGCTCTTCGGAGTGGAGGGCGGGATATAAATCCAATATCTTCATGTACCCCACAGGGTGTCTCTTGTGGGGGAGGAAGAGAAAGGAGATTGTGAGCCGCTCTGAGACTCTTCGGAGTGGAGGGCAGGATATAAATCCAATATCTTCATCTACCTCACAGGGGGTCTGTTGTAGGGGGGGGGAGGAAGGTAAAGGAGATTGTGAGCTGCTCTGAGACTCTTCAAAGTGGAGGGCGGGATATAAATCCAATATCATCTTCTTCTTTTGGGCAAAGAGGACGCACTCGTATGGAGCTTGGAGTTGGGACCGTTTCCCACGTTACTTTCATGTGGACAAAATCCTCTTCGGCCCCGCTCTGGGTCGCAAATGTTTTCCATCTTATTAACAAAGTGGGGAGGAAAATTTTTCTAGTGCTTTGTTTCTCCATGGGAAATGTTCAGTTTCTCAAGATTTCATTGTTTTATAAAATTAATAGCAGAGAACGGTTACTGTTGTTGACAAAATCTTATGCAAGCTGGAGCAGTTTCAAAGTTGGAATTATTTTTTTTTTTTTAGGTAATTGGCGGAGTGATTAAAATTATATTTTATCTATTTATAAACAGGGGGGGTGGGGGAATAAAACCACAAAGGCATGTTGTGGTGGAAAATGCCACCAAGTCACAGCTGGCTTACAATGACCCCATGGGGTTGCCATAACTAGAGACGTTCAGAGATGGTTTGCTATTGCCTGCCAGTTTGGTGTAGTGGTTAAGAGTGTGGACTCTTATCTGGGAGAACTGAGTTTGATTCCCCACTCCTCCCCTTGCAGCTGCTGGAATGGCCTTGGGTCAGCCAGAGCTCTCTTATCTGGGAGAACCGGGTTTGATCCCCCACTCCTCCACTTGCAGCTGCTGGAATGGCCTTGGGTCAGCCAGAGCTCTCTTATCTGGGAGAACCGGGTTTGATCCCCCCCTCCTCCACTTGCAGCTGCTGGAATGGCCTTGGGTCAGCCAGGGCTCTCTTATCTGGGAGAACCGGGTTTGATTCCCCCCTCCTCCACTTGCAGCTGCTGGAATGGCCTTGGGTCAGCCAGAGCTCTCTTATCTGGGAGAACTGGGTTGGGGAGGGACGGTGGCTCAGTAGTAGAGCATCTGCTTGGTAAGCAGAAGGTCCCAGGTTCAATCCCTGGCATCTCCAAAAAGGGTCCAGGCAAGTAGGCATGAAAATCCTAAGCTTGAGACCCTGGAGAGCCGCTGCCAGTCTGAGAAGACAATACTGACTTTGATGGACCAAGGGTCTGATTCAGTATAAGGCAGCTTCATATGTTCATATGATCCCCCCCTCCTCCACTTGCAGCTGCTGGAATGGCCTTGGGTCAGCCAGAGCTCTCTTATCTGGGAGAACCGGGTTTGATCCCCCCCTCCTCCACTTGCAGCTGCTGGAATGGCCTTGGGTCAGCCAGAGATCTCTTATCTGGGAGAACTGGGTTTGATTCCCCACTCCTCCGCTTGCAGCTGCTGGAATGGCCTTGGGTCAGCCAGAGCTCTCTTATCTGGGAGAACCGGGTTTGATTCCCCACTCCTCCACTTGCAGCTGCTGGAATGGCCTTGGGTCAGCCTGAGCTCTGTTATCTGGGAGAACTGGTTTGATCCCCCCCTCCTCCACTTGCAGCTGCTGGAATGGCCTTGGGTCAGCCTGAGCTCTCTCATCTGGGAGAACCGGGTTTGATTCCCCCCTCCTCCACTTGCAGCTGCTGAAATGGCCTTGGGTCAGCCAGAGCTCTCTCATCTGGGAGAACCGGGTTTGATTCCCCCCTCCTCCACTTGCAGCTGCTGGAATGGCCTTGGGTCAGCCAGAGCTCTCTTATCTGGGAGAACCGGGTTTGATTCCCCCCTCCTCCACTTGCAGCTGCTGGAATGGCCTTGGGTCAGCCAGAGCTCTCTCATCTGGGAGAACCGGGTTTGATTCCCCCCTCCTCCACTTGCAGCTGCTGGAATGGCGTTGGGTCAGCCAGAGCTCTCTCATCTGGGAGAACCGGGTTTGATTCCCCCCTCCTCCACTTGCAGCTGCTGGAATGGCCTTGGGTCAGCCAGAGCTCTCTCATCTGGGAGAACCGGGTTTGATTCCCCCCTCCTCCACTTGCAGCTGCTGGAATGGCCTTGGGTCAGCCAGAGCTCTCTTATCTGGGAGAACCGGGTTTGATTCCCCCCTCCTCCACTTGCAGCTGCTGGAATGGCCTTGGGTCAGCCAGAGCTCTCTCATCTGGGAGAACCGGGTTTGATTCCCCCCTCCTCCACTTGCAGCTGCTGGAATGGCCTTGGGTCAGCCAGAGCTCTCTTATCTGGGAGAACCGGGTTTGATTCCCCCCTCCTCCACTTGCAGCTGCTGGAATGGCCTAGGGTCAGCCAGAGCTCTCTTATCTGGGAGAACCGGGTTTGATTCCCTCCTCCTTCACTTGCACCTGCTGGAATGGCCTTAGGTTAGCCATAGCTCTCGCAGAGTTGTCCTTGAAAGGGCAGCTTCTGGGGGAGCTCTCTTAGCCCCACTTACTTCACAGGGTGTCTGTTGGGGGGGGGGGAGAAGGTAAAGAGAGCTAGTTTGGGGTAGTGATTAAGTGTGCGGACTCTTATCTGAGAAAACCAGGTTTGATTCCCCACTCCTCCACTTGCAGCTGCTGCAATGGCCTAGGGTCAGCCATAGCTCTCGCAGAGGTGTCCTTGAAAGGCAGCTGCTGTCAGAGCTCTCTCAGCCTCACCCACCTCACAGGTGTCTGTTGTGGGGGTGGGGAGAAGGTAAAGAGAACCAGTTTGGGGTAGTTATTTAGTGTGAGGACTCTTATCTGGGAGAACCGGGTTTGATTCCCCACTGCTCCACTTGCACCTGCTGGAATGACCTTGGGTCAGCCACAGCTCTCTTATCTGGGAGAACCAGGTTTGATGCCCCACTCCTCCACTTGCACCTGCTGGAATGGCCTTGGGTCAGCCAGAGCTCTCTTATCTGGGAGAACCGGGTTTGATTCCCCACTGCTCCTCTTGCAGCTGCTGCAATGGCCTAGGGTCAGCCATAGCTCTTGCAGGAGTTGTCCTTGAAAGGGCAGCTGCTGTCAGAG